>NC_056730.1:662874466-662896966 GCF_019279795.1 Protopterus annectens
TGACTTTGATTTTATCACGGCTTTGCTTTGATCCACCTCAACTATCTACAAAATGGGATGGTGGGTGGGTGAGTCTACTGCAACAGGATGGCACAATGGTGCAGCGGTAGCGTTGTTGCCTCACAGCAAGAGGTTCTCATGTTTGATTGTTGGCTGGAGTGCCTTTTGTGCAGAGTTAGCATGTCCTCCCTGTGTTCGTGTGGGTTTCCTCCAGGTGCTCCAGTTTCCTCCCACGTTTCAAAGACATGCATCTGCAAGGGGATGACTATGCACTTTTTGGCATTTAGCTTGAGGCCATGATTTTGACACCAGGTATCCGTCTCAGTGAGACCCTTCTGGAGGATGTCTATCAGCCGGAGAGTCAATTATGGCCCCCAGTTGCAGTCGTCTGCGAACTTGGTCAGCCGTAGTCCTCCTGTGCTTGCCTGTACCTCTGAGAAGTATATACCAAACAGGAGGGGTCCCAGGACTGCGCCCTGGGGAACGCCACTTTTATCCGGTTTAGAGTCGGACCTTGAGCCTGCAACTCTCACCGTGTGGTTTCTATCAGTGAGCCAACTGGCAATCCATTTCATGATGTAAGGGTTTATGTTCAGGCTGGTGAGCTTGTCTATAATACCAGAATGCGGAATGGTGTCGAAAGCCTTTGCGAGGTCTAGGTAGACTGTGTGGACCTCCATTCCCTCGTCTAAAGCCTTGGTAACTGTCTCAAAGAAGTCCACGAGGTTTAGGAGGCATGATCTGCCCTTAACAAAGCCAGACTGAGTAGGGTCCAATGTTTTGAGGTTCCCAATGTCTTTTGTTAATGAGTTCCATGATGATGTGCTCCATAGCCTTACAGACCAGGCTAGTCAGGCTTATAGGGCGATAGTTCCCGGGGTCTGTTGTGGCTCCAACTTTGTGGAGTGGAATAACTGTTGCTGTGCGCCACTGTATAGTACATAGCCTATGGAGAGGCTGAGTTTGAACAGTGTGTTTAGGTGAGGGGTTAGTTCGTCTTTGAGCTCGTGTAGGACACAGGCTGGGACACCGTCCGGTCTCACTGATGCTGTGTGTTTAGCTTTGGAGAGGACTGTTTTAACCTGAGTGTCTGTGATTTCAGGGACTCTACATTATTCTGGTATGGTTATGGGCCCTTTTGGGGGTGAAGTTTGAGCTGAACCTGTCTTCCAGGATGTTGGTGATATCGGTCGGTTCAGTGTATTTTTTGCCATTCTGCACTAACTCCGAGCAGAACTGAGCATTGCCACTTAGATTCTTGACATAGCTAAAGAATGCCTTGTGGTTATCTTTGGAGTCCTTGGCAATTTTTCTTTCAAAGCTCACCTTGGATGATTTTATGAGGCATCGTAGTTTCTTGCTGATACTGATCAGGGATGTCTTTCCTTCTTGGTATTTTACTCTTTTCTGTACTAGTTTCCTCCTTCTATTGTATAGCTTGTTTATGGCAGGAGTCCACCAGACTGGTTTCCTTTATTTGGAGGTGTGAGTCTTGGTTTTGCTTGGGATGGCACGATCCATGTATTCTTGTAGGTGCTCATAGAATGCATTAGTAAAGGATTTTGCAGCTTGGACAGCGTTATCCTTTAGCATGGGGGCTTTGAAACTTTCCACCTCGGTCTTAAGTAACGTGAAGTTTGCTTTTGAAAAGTTTTTCATGTTGGTTTCCTTGTCCGGGGGTGGGGGCAGAATGTGAATATCTAAAGTGATTTGTTTATGGTCAGTTCTAACCAGTGAGGGGTTGACCTTCGGTGTGGAACACCGGTCGCCCATGTTGGTGATGACCAGGTCCAATATGTTGTCACCTCTGGTGGGAGTGTTGACCAGTTGAACCAGGGCGTTTGAGTTTATAAATTCTAGGAAAGTTGGGCAAGGGAGTTATTACTGGAGTAGTTCTCCCAGTTAATGTTTGGGTAATTGAAATCACCCAATACTTGTGTGTTTGGTAGGACCTTTATGTTTCCCAGTGTTTCCAGAAACGCGGAATGGGGGTCTTGGGACATGATGGGTGATCTGTAGCAAGCTACAAGTTGAATTGCAGTTTTGCCCATTGTCAGTTGCACGTGGTGATCCCTGAAGCATCGTGCTGTGCCACTAACCTGGAGGTGTGGGTATCCTTGATAAATATGGATACGCCCCCGCCTTTTGTATTTCGGTTTGGGTTCTGTGGCCGAAATGTATGGTAGGAGTTGCAGCCTGGTAGTGCTAGGGTGCTCTCCGAAGCCTTAAACCAGGTTTCTGTTACTGCACATATATCAATTTTCTCCATACTGAGGAGTGCCTCAAGTGCGTGCATTCTAAGGTTTAGACTTCTGGCACTGAGTAGCATTACCCTCAGGTTTTTGTTACTTGTGCTATTTACGGCGGTGGGTTTGTCTTTTGAGCCTTGCCTAAAAAATGCACTATGGGGGTGACAAGAGCCTTGTCCAGTATTCAAAAGCCTAAGGGTGACAGGTGCAAGTCGTCTCTAGCGAAGCAGCGTGGCTTGTCGAGCATGTCATCCCAGGCGGACAGACACTGGATCCCCTTTGAATGACACCAGAAACTTAGCTAATTGTTGAAATCGAGATTTTTTTTCTTTATACCATGGTATCATTCTTGGTGAGGGCAGGATGCTACTCACGGTCAGGGTCATACCAGCCTGGGCTACATGATCAGAGAGCTCTTCCATGTCTCTTTTCATGTAGTCCAGGGAGGTACGGCTCAGGTCATTCACACCAACATGGACAATGACAGAGTCACATTTGTACTTGTTCTGGATTGACCTGAGTGCTTGTGTTATGTGGCGGATCCTGGCACCCAACAGGCAGCTAACACTAACCTTCTCCTTATTCACCCTAGTGAGTGGGATGTCAGTGTGCCTTACTATAGAGTCACATATTACTAGTATATTGGGTATGTTATTTTGCCTTAAGGGCTGAGATTGCATGGCACACGGGTTTTGTGATGTATGTGTTTCATGGTTTGTGTTGGGAGGGGGGGGGTTGCTTGGATGTTTGTTTTGGAGGTCTCTGTTGGTTTTGCAGATTTTTATTTAGAGCCTCAGAGTTTGTTTTCATGTATTTATGTGTGTTTTTTGCCAGTGCTGGTTTAATGGGTCTATGTGAGACTGGTGGTGTGATGCAAGTATTTCCCTTCTCCTCTTGACTGTCTGATCCAGTGTTGGGTTCAGAGAACTTAGCCTCCAGTTTGGCTGTATAATTGCATCTCTCACATGTATTAGTGTTTGGTGGTAGGTGGAGAGGGTTGTCTGTGTACATGAGGCAGTTGTAACACTGCCTCAAAATGCCCAGACTCACCAGTTGGACGAGACAGTACACCTGAAACTGCCCTTTGGACATGCCTGGAGAGGTACAGTGGACTATTTTACTGGATGGCTGTTAAGGTCGTATAGAGAGCCTTGTCCTTCTGTACAGTACAGGAGGGTTTAGTGCTAGGGTTTACAAGTGCTTGCTATGAGTTTTGAGCAAGTGCCAGGCTGATAAATGAATGGCTTGAGTGCTTAAGTTTAAAGTTTGTCTAGTTCCAAGGGAAAAATTGAAGAGGAGACTTTGTGGAGCCCAGAATAGTGTTACTCTAGCTAACCGGCGCTGCCCGGTGCACAAAACTGGGCAAATGCAGTATTTATAGCAGGGAAATAAACAAGAGAAATTAGCTCAAAATGGCCAATTTTGTTTGTCTTTTCGGCTTTTCCCGGTTAGGGGTCGCCACAGCGGAACTCCGGTCCGCTAAGGATTGGCAGTAGATTTTTTTATGGTGCCAAGTTGGCAGCCCGACGTCCAACCTTCAGTGAAGGCACGCCCATTCACGCATGTCTTTCGGAGGCCACTCGACCGCGGGGAGGACATGCAGACTCCACACAGAAGGCACTCCAGACGTGAATCGAACAGGAGAACCTCTTGCTGTGAGGCAACAATGCTACCGCTGTACCACCATGGCTTCCTAGCCCAAAATGGCCAATAAACTACTAATTTCTGGGCTGAAACCACTCCTCCAGGGACAGATAGGCTGCTCAAAGCTCCCCTCTCTCACAGGTGAACAGAGAAACTTCCTTAGATCCAAGTAAGGTATGGGCAAACACAGAGATTTGTAACACAGCCCTGAATTCAGCACTAACCTGAAAACTGGACTATACTAGCTTAGAAAGGCAGGAAACAAGTATATTTTTTTCCAGAAAATAAAGCAGATACAATTAAAAAAAAACACTTTAAATGCACAGAAAAGGATACTTATTGTTATATATCGCAGATCAGAGTTGTAGTCAATGCCCCTAGTAATAAAGTAGGAAGAAACACAAATACAGAAAAAGCAGATGAATAAAGTGCAACTAAGCCTTGTTTCAGCAGTCTTCAATCGGACAAGTTCAAATTGCAAACTCCTGCTACTAGGGTGCAGGGGAACCTTCTCCAAAAACAAGATGGCCTGGATCAGTGCTCAAGTTATACAAACAAAGCTAGATTTAGCAGGCCTGAATCTGGTCTATGCTACAGCAACAAGGCATGCCAATTTCACAAAGAAACCGATCAAATAAGCAGGCACAGTAAGCCTGTGACCAGAAACTGAAAGCTCAGAACGGCAGAATCCAACCTCTCCTCCCACAAGAGTGCAGACCACAAACCCTTTTAGGTTCATAGGTAAGTACTAGGCTGTCTGCCCAAGGGCATTTACAAGCCTAGCCAGAATGTGTTGGCTTTCGCCACCCCCTTAGATTAGTTCCCTCTGCCTCCGTCCAGCAGAGCCATTTGTTCCCTGTGCCACTGTCCAGCAGAGCCAGTGAAGTGATCCCCGGGGTAAATGTTCTGTTTCCCATCCACCCGTCAAGGTTTCTCTTGAAGAGAGTGTCAGTGAGGGGCTCTGCCTGATGTATACTGGAATCCTGTTCCAAAGCATGGGGAGTCTCTGGGATATGAATCTATCCCTCCAGCATGTCCTATTTATTGCTGTGATGAGGTTTATATCTCTAGAGCGTGTGGCTCTCCGGGATTTGGTTTTTTTTTTTTGTAGGTGGAGCATGTCCATTAATTCTGGGTTGGATATGGGCTTGTATGTCAGACAGAGATCACCTCTGAGTAAGCGGTATGCAACTTTGTACAGCTGGAGTTTCTTGAGTCGGGCTGTATAGGGCATCTGTTTGAGGCCAGTAATCCTCTTGGTGAGGTACTTTTGTGGCCTTTCCAGCTGTTGCAGGTGTCTTGTAAGGTACATCCCAAATGGGGCGTTGTATTCTATGATGGGTCTAATGAGTGATGAGTAGAGAGGCACAATAACCTCTTTTGTTCTAGATGCAAACCCTTTTGTGATTAGGTGGGGCACATAAAAGGATTTTCTAACCACCTTGGCAATATGATTATCAAAGGAGAGATTACTATCTACTTGGGTCCCCAGATCCCTTATTACATTTTCTGTATTTAGGGGACTACCACCTATGTGGTAGTTAGCGGGTACTTTGTTTTTTCCAAAGGGGATGACTATGCACTTTTTGGCATTTAACTTGAGGCCATGATTTTGACACCAGGTATCCGTCTCAGTGAGACCCATCTGGAGGGTGTCTGTATCAGCTGGAGAATCAATTATGGCCCCTAGTTTGAGTCATCTGCGAACTTGGTCAGCCATAGTCCTCCTATGCTTGCCTGTACCTCTGAGAAGTATATAATGAACAGAAGGGGTCCTAGGACTGAGCCCTGGGGGATGCCACTTGTAACCCGATTTAGAGTCTGACGTAGAGCCTGCAACTCTCACCATGTGGGCTCTATCCATGAGCCAGTTGGCAACCCATCTCGTGACGTAGGGGTTTATGTTCAAGCTGCTGAGCTTGTCTATAATACTAGAATGGGGAATGGTGTTGAAAGCCTTTGCGAGGTCTAGGTAGGTTATGTGGACCTCCTTTCCCTCGTCTAATGCCTTGGTAACCATCTCAAAGAATTCCACCAGGTTTAGGAGGCATGATCTGCCCTTAACAAAGCCAAACTGGGTAGGGTCCAATGTTTGGAGGTTCCAATCTCTGTTAGTGAGTTCCATGATGATGCGTTCCATAGCCTTGCAGACCAGGCTAGTCAGGCTTATAGGGCGATAGTTCCCGGGGTCCGTTGTGGCTCCACCTTTGTGGAGCGGGATAACTGTTGCTGTGCGCCACTCTGTGGGTATATAGCCTTTACAGAGGCTGAGTTTTAACAGTGTGTTTGGGCGAGGGGTTAGTTCATTTTGGAGCTCTTGTAAGACGCAGCCTGGGACACTGTCCGGTCCCATTGAAACTGTGTTTTTGGATAGGGCTGCTTTAACGTGTGTTGGTGACTGATGGGGCCCTACATTCTTCTGGTATGGTTATGGGTCCTTTAGGGGGTGAGAGGGGGGTGAAATTTGCACTAAACCTGACTGCCAGAATGTTTGCAATATCAGTCGGTTCAGTGTATTTTGTGCCTTTGTGCCATTCTGCACTAACTCAGAGCAGATCTGAGAGTTTCCACCTAGGTTCTTGATATAGCTAAAGAACGCTTTGTGGTTATCTTTGGAGTCATTGACAATTTTTCTTTCGAAACTAGACTTGGATGATTTAATGAGGGACCGTAGTTTCTTGCTGATACTACGTAGAATGTAATGTAGAATAACTGGCCTGAAGCACAAGTGCTTAAGCCAGAACTAATACACTTTTAAAATAGCAGACAATGGGCCTTCAATCAGCAATTCCCAGCTTAGAAGGATGTAAGCTACCTGTCCTGCCACAACAATGCAGACCACAAACCTTCTTATAGGTTCATAGGTTCATACTAGGCTATCTGCCCTAGGGCATTTATAAGCCTAGCCAGAGTGTGTATGGCTTTCGCCACCCATTTTAAATTAATTTTGCTATGCCCTTTTTCGACGTTAGTATACTGTGCCTCTGTCTAACAGTGACACAGAAGTGATACCCGGGGTAAACCTACGATCTCCCATCCACTCATCAAGATTCCTCTTGAAGAGAGTCAATGAGGGACTCTGCCTAACCTGGACTGGGATTTTATTCCAGAGTGAAGGGAGCCTCTGGGTTATGAATCTGTCCCTCCAGCATGTCCTATTTATTTCAGTGCTGAGGTTTAAGTCCCTCGAGCGCGTAGCTCGATGGGATTTGGATTTTCTGAGGTGCAGCATGTCCATTAATTCCGGGTTGGACATGGCTTTATACGTCAGGCACAGATCGCCTCTGAGCAGGCGGTATGCCACTGAGTAGAGCTGGAGTTTCTTTAACCAGGCAGCGTACGGCATCTGTTTGAGCCCCTTGATCCTCTTGGTGAGGTACTTTTGGGGTCTTTCCAGTTGCTGCAGGTGTCTGGTAAGGTACATCCCAAAAGGGGCATTGTACTCAATTATGGGCCTGATGAGGGATGAGTAAAGAGGCACAATGACCTCCCCTGATCTAGATGTGAATCCCTTCATGATTAGGTGGGCTATATAAAATGTTTTTCTAACCACTTTGGCCACGTGGTTGTCAAATGAGAGATTGCTATCAACTTGGGTCCCCAGGTCCCTAATTACTTCTTCTGTACTTAATGGATTACCACCTATGTGGTAATTTGTGGGCACTTTGTTTTTGCCAAAGGTAATGACTATACACTTTTTGGCGTTTAGCTTGAGGCCATGGCTCTGGCACCAGTTGTCTGTTTCTATGAGGCCCTTTTGGAGGATGCTTGTGTCGGCTGGACAGTCTATTATGGCGCCCAGTTTGCAATCATCTGCGAACTTGGTCAGCCACAGTCCTTCCATGTTGGCCTGTACCTCAGAGAAATATATACCGAACAAGAGAGGTCCCAAGACTGAGCCTTGTGGGACGCCACTTGTAACTGGTTTAGAGTCTGACATGGCTCCAGCTATTCTAACCATGTGGGTTCTGTCCTTGAGCCAGTTTGCAACCCATCTAGTGACATAGGGGTTTATATTTAAGCTGGTGAGTTTATCTATAATGCCCGAGTGGGGTATTGTATCAAGGCTTTTGCAGGTCCAGGTAGGCTGTGTGGACCACCTTCCCTTTGTCAATGGCCTTGGTGACTGTTTCAAAGAAATTGACCAGGTTTAAGAGGCAGGATCTGCCCTTAACAAAGCCGAACTGGGTAGGATCCAGTGTCTGTAGGTCCCCAATATCTTTATTTATAAGGTCCATGATGATCCTTTCCATAGCTTTGCAGACCAAGCTAGTGAGACTTATGGGGCGATAGTTTCCAGGATCCGTTGAGGCACCACCTTTGTGGAGAGGGACCACTGTTGCTGTACGCCACTCTTTGGGTACATATCCTGTAGTAAGGCTGAGACTGAACAATAGTTTTAGGTTTGGGTTTAGCTCTTCTTGGAGTTCATGTAGGACGCAGCCCGGGACACCGTCTGGTCCCATTGATGCTGTGTTTCTTGCTTTGGAGAGGGCAGCTCTTACCTGAGCTTCTGAGATGTCAGGGGGGCAGCACTCTGCTGGGATAGATATTAGCCCTTTTGGTGGGGGGGGGGGGAGTTTGAGCTGAACCTGTCAGCTAGGATGTTGGCAATGTCTATGGGTTCGGTGTATTTTTTGTCATTTTGGACTAATTCTTTTTTTTTTCAAAACAGGTTTATTGTTTTAACATATAAGAGAAATATCATAACAATTTTATACAAGTAATTAAAAATAGGTATTATTATAATATTCAACAAAACAACTAAAGTATTTACAAAGACATCCACTACAATCAGATCAATTAATTAAACTAAAATACCGTGCTATTGAAATTAGAATTTTTTAACAAATTTTGTAAATTATCCCATACAATATAATATGATGTTTTTCTAGTTGTTCTCATTCTAATTGTGCTTATTTCCATATGGCACATTATATTCATAACATTTTTAAATTCATTGAACGAAGGAGGTGTATCTGAAATCCAATTTCTAGTTATTATTTTCCTGGCCACTGCTAGGATAGACCATAACAAGGGAAGCTTAATCTTTTAACACATTGAGGTACAGGTGTGTTGAATAATAAAAGAGACTTAGAAATAATGAAATTATCTGTAAAAAGAGCCTGCAAAATTCATTAATTGACTTCCAGTATTCTTTCAACTTCATACAGTCATAAAACATATGAGCCCAGTCAGCATTAATTTCTACATTACATCTCTTACATAGATTATCTTTATTATTTATTTTATTCATCATCAAAGGTGTATAAAATATCTATGTAAAAATTTCCATGTATAAAGTCTCCAGACAATGGAAGATGTAGTTCTATAAGCAGATTCCAATATATATTGTTTATCTTGTTGAGTTGGTGGGTCCCCATTAATAGAGGTGAAATAATTCCAGTATGAATCTACACTGTAAAAGTTTCTTGTCTGATAATTTTATGTATATATGAAAGTTTACCTTTATCAGAAACTTTATGCTGTAAATTTAATATCAAGTAATCAATCAGTTTTGGAATAGATTCTTTAACTGTTATAGACATTAGATCTATTCTATCAATGAGATGTTGTCTAAAGATCTGAACCTCTAACCAGCAAGTTTCTCTTAGATCAAATTCTTGTTTTAAGAAATCTAGATTTTTAACTTTATTATCAGATATCAGCTGATACCAGTACTTTAGATCATTATCTATAGCTAAATGAGCTCCTTCAGAAGTAGATGACATAAGCATACCCTGAGTATACATTATAGGAATACAATAAAATTCCATTCCCTATACTTAGAGTGCATGAATATAAAGTTACGATAACTAATAATAATATTTAATGGGTAACAAACCATATGTTTAGGTGTAATAGGTGAAGTACAAAATTCCTTTAGCAACCACAACATGGAGTTATTTACAATCATATTTTTATGTGTTAAGGAGATTTTCATGAAGTGCATACTAATTAGCTCCCAATAATCTTTCCATTTTGCGATATATGACTGATCTATTAATAAAGTAATAACTTTTATAATAGAAGAGATAATATATAAATTAAAGTCTGGAAAAGAAATACCCCTTGACACCAGCTATTAGTATGTTTCTTTAATGCAATCCTAGGTCTATTAGGTGCCCATAAGAAATTTAACATTAGTGTATTCAGTTTCTTGATAATTATTTTTGTATGTGAAAGTATTATTGATTGTATTAAGTATAAAATCTTGGGGAATATTATCATTTTAATAATTGTAAGTCTCTCCTCCATAGTAAAAACATATTATTCCAGGTATTAAAAAGATTTTGTATATTAAGAAAACAGGTATTATAGTTATTATATATAATAGATTTAATATCTTTAGATAGTATTATACCTAAATAAGTTATCTGACCTGAATTGGGTACATATTTAGTAAAATCACTAGTGTGAATATTTTTTCGTATATATAGGTAGTATTTAATTTTTTCTTCATTGAATATTAAACCAGAAATACTTTTAAAATTCATCATTTTATCAAATAAAGACTGCATAGAAGAATTAGATCCTGCTGATGTAATTAGAACATCATCTGCAAAAAGTTGAATTTTTGATGTTGTATTTTCGCCTATTTCAAAACCCTCTATGTCAGTACTGTTTCTAATCAAATTAGCCCAAGGCTCCATTACTAAAGTGAATAATAGTGGAGAAAGTGGACATCCTTGCTTTGTACCTTTAAGAATGGGTATTTTCTGTGAAACATATGTTCCTACCTTAATATAAGCCAGCGTTCCTTTGTATAAATGCTCAATTAAATTTACAAATGCATCAGAGAAGTTTGTGCATTTCAGTAAGGTAAACAGATAGTCCCAACTTACTGAATCAAATGCTGAACCTATATTAAGACTAATAAGTGTTAAATCTTTCTTTTTCCTATTTGCAAAATCAATTAATGTTAAAGTTCTTCTTATATTATCAAAAGTATTTCTATTTACAATGAAGCCCGTCTGATCTATATCAATAATGCCGGGGATGATTGTCTTCAATCTATCAGCAAAAATACTCATAAACATTTTATAATCAACATTAAGTAATGAGATGGGTCGATATGAAGAACATCTAGTTGAATCTTTATTAGGTTTTAAAATTGGTGAAATAAATGTATATTGCCAAGATGGGGGGGGTTATTAACTCAGTTTGGGCCAAAATAAAACCTTATGTATTAATGAATATGTAGTTTTAGAAAGGATTTTATATATCTCTGGTATAATACCATCATTACCCGGTGCTTTGTTTGATTTAAGCTTATTTATTTGTGTAATAACTTCTGTATATGAAATACTCTTGTCCAATAGTTTAATCTGTTGTTTATTAAGCTTTTTATTCATGTTTGCGGTTATAAACTCCTTTATTTTATCTTTAGGTTCCATGTTAATGTTGTTATGGTTAATCTTGTGAAAGTGATTTCTAAATCCATCCAGTATTTCTGGTATACTAGAAGCATTCTTCTTTTTCCTTAGAGAAAAGATTTCTTTGATATGGTTTTGTTTATTCAATCTTTTTGTTTTATTTTTAAGTCTATGTAAGTATTTGGGGCTTATTGAATAAGACAAAAACTTGTATTTCTCTAAAGTTATTTTAACTTTATGAGTTAAAATTTCTTTGTATTTCTCATTTAGTTTGTTTATTTCTTCAATAACTTTCTTGTCCATAATATTTTCTTTATTATTATGTTTATAAGAGTCTAATTTACTTTGAATATCTAACAATTCCTTATCCCAAGATTTCCTTTTATTATTATACCATCTGATACTTTGTCCATATAGATATGATTTTAAGGCATCCCAAACATAGACAATGGAGACTTCAGGAGTATTATTTATGTCTAGAAAATGTTGTACTTCTGAAAGTATATATTCTTTATAGTCTTTTAGCTGAGTTAAGTATGCTGGTATCCTTTTGATCTGAACATTATGAGTATTTTTATCATGAATTCAAAACAATTGAGTTATGATCAGATATAGGACATGAAATGATTTTGGAATTAATTAAATCTGTTACCATCTGGTTAGAAATAAAGACCCTATCTATTTTTGAATAAGTTTTGTATCTGTTAGAAAAAAGGTGTATGGTAATGATTTTGAATCTATCTGATTATTAATATCATTCAAATGATAAGAATTAGCAAAATCATTTAAATGTTTTGCATTAGATGTAATTCTTCTTTTCCTTATAGTGGTAGTATCACTTTCATGTAGTATACAATTAAAATCACCAGCTAAAATAATATCCCCTATAGAGAATGATATGATCTTATCAATATGATGTTTCACTGTATTAATACCAATTCCAGGTATCCAATATACATTAATTAAAGTGTAAGTCTTCCCATTAATTTGTATTGTAACCATACAAAACATTCCTTTGTCATCCTGAAAAGACTTAATGGTTTTAGGAATGGGCATACTTTTATTCCATAAAATAGCCACTCCTCTTTTTTTCTGAGTGTGCTCTGAACTAACCAATACTGTATACTTATTAGTGGCTAGTTTATCAATATCTTTTTCAAGAGATGGGTTTCTTGCAGGAAGACTAGATTGGCCTTGTGTAAATTAATGTATCTTATTAGGCTTGCCCTTTTACACGGATTATTCAATCCATTAATGTTTAAAGTAATTCCTTTTAAAGATGTCATTTGGCATTTTTAAAACTCAAGAATCTTATGATCGAAATAACAAATAACAAGATAAATAATGTTACATCTCCTCTTTTAGGTGTACCTTTAAATATAGCTGTATTTTTTAAATCTCTTATGGGATTTTGTATAGGATTCAATTTTGTTTGTAGTGACAATGAGTGTACAAAATATATTGTGGATGTCAAAACTATATACATATAACAATGAACAAGTGAAAATAATGAAAGGATTAAACCTTGCATCCAGCCTGGAGTTGAAAACTCCAACTTAGAGTAGTATTTACTACTCAAGTTAACCCCCTACCCTAAGCAGCAGTACCTCAGCTACCACCTTATCAATTTAATACTAGTTATATTTAACTGAGGTTAACAGTTTTCAATTCAATTATCTATAAAGACAAAACTACACATTTGGTAAAACAGCATCATATAAACTAAAATAAACTTTTTTTTTTTAAAAAACTGTCCATACTACTATATAGATCTATGTAATTTATAACACTTGTATTCAAATAGCATTCAAATAATCTTGATGTTAGAAATCAAGAGGAGAGAAAATTTGGTTCTAACATTCATTTAAATCAAAAACTTTGACTAATATGATTCAGACATTACATATATTAAGATGCATCTATTTTCTGTCATGTGAATACTATTAACAGCTTCCAAAAAAAAAATCTTGAATTGTTTGTATATGAGCATTTACTTAAACTCATTATTGTCAATAGAGTAAAATATTGTATTCATAAAAATTATTATAAATCATATTGCATAGTTATGCAAATTCTCAGAAACACCTGCATTATTAAAAAAAAAAAAAAGCCATCACACACATACATACAGACACACACACACATACATACACACACACATACACATACATACACACACACACACATATATATATATATATATATATATATATATATATGAACTCACTGAGTTATGTCCTTGTTGAGCACTATCCTACTTGCTGTCCCTAGAATAAATCTGTCTGCTTTATAGAAAATAATGCACAGCAAACACATTTTAGTAACCAGATTTTACAATCATGCTAACCTACTGCTTTAAAATATATCACATGACATTTCTTCCAGAATAGAATTATAAAATTGTTTATGCTTGTCAATCAGATGAATTAAATGAATTATAATAAAGTATATGTTTGGAACAGAAGTTTTTAACACAGATTATTATGCTGCTGTTAAGTAGATTTTCAAAAACATTTAAATAAATGTTTCATTTTCTATGCCTTCTAAAATAAGACATTTACTTACTACAAGAAACTACATCATTTAAACTCATTATAACTGACATTTTATGAATAGAGTATTTTTCCTGAATCTGTGGTGTGTCAGTATGATAACTAGGTCAGAGGTTATACTAACTGCTTTCAGTTTCTCTGTGAGAATTCTGTGAGTTGAAGCTTTTGAAGTAGTTCATGGACACTGTGCATGAGACAGCCCACATCCCAGATTGTCTCCCTTAACATTTTGGTGGGAAACTTATTAAAACTTGTGGCAAACATTCATTTTGTCAATAGAGTAAAATATTGTATTCATAGAAATTATTATAAATCATATTGGATAGTTATGCAGATTCTCAGAAACACTTGCATTATTATATAATAAAAAAAAAAAGCCATCACACTTACACACACACACATATATACATATATATATCTGATCTCACTGAGTTGTGTCTTTGTTGAGCACTATCCTACTTGCTGTCCCTAGAATAAATCTGTCTGCTTTATACAAAATAATGCACAGCAAACACAATTTTAGTAACCAGATTTTACAATCATGCTAACCTACTGCTTTAAAATATATCACATGACATTTCTTCCAGAATAGAGTTATAAGATTATTTATGCTTGTCAATCAGATTAATTAAATGAGTTATAGTAAAGTATATGTTTGGAACACAAATTTTTAACACAGATTATTATGCTGCTGTTAAGTAGATTTTCAAAAACATTTAAATAAATGTTTCATTTTCTATGCCTTCTAAAATAAGACATTTACTTACTACAAGAAACTACATCATTTAGACTCATTATAACTGGCATATTTTATGAATAGAGTATTTTTCCTGAATCTGTGGTGTGTCAGTGTGATAACTATGTCAAAGGTTATACTAACTGCTTTCAGTTTCTCTGTGAGAATTCTGTGAGTTGAAGCTTTTGAAGTAGTTCATGGACACTGTGCATGAGACAGCCCACATCTCAGATTGTCTCTCTTAACATTTTGGCGGAAACTTATTAAAAACTAGTGACAAACATTCATTTAGTAGTGTAAATGCATGTAAACATGACAAAACCTTCACAATGTATTCCACAGACCATTACAGCCTCTTACTTCTTTTCAGAAAGAGAAACAAATTGAATCACAGCTTGCCATTAAATCTTCAGATATTTTGACTGGTTATGAAACAAAACATTATAACTGACATATTTTATGAATAGAGTATTTTCCTGAATCTGTGGTGTGTCAGTGTGATAACTATGTCAAAGGTTATACTAACTGCTTTCAGTTTCTCTGTGAGAATTCTGTGAGCGAAGCTTCTGAAGTAACTCATGAACACTGTGCATGAGACAGCCCACATCTCAGATTGTCTCTCTTAACATTTTGGCGGAAACTTATTAAAACTAGTGACAAACATTCATTTAGCAGTGTAAATGCATCTAAACATGACAAAACCTTCACAATGTATTCCACAGATCATTACAGCCTCTATGTAAGTGAAATTAAGCCCAAAATTACCAACAAGCAATAAAACTCAACATTCTTCTCCCAACTCAATTTTCATACAAATCCTATTATTCACTGTGCCCACACAATCAAAAGCATTTCTATATATTAATAAAGAAAAGAAAAGAGAGTAGAAAATAAAAGGGAGTGAGGCAGAAATAAAAAAATGTAAGAGAAAGCTGTAAGAAGTATATACAATGGAATGTTACTTACTGTTTATATTAATAGAGTTAAAATAAAACATATTATTTACTCTTATTTAGTTCTGATTATTATTAGTTAAAGCATAACAGATTATTTACAAACAGGCATAAGCAGTATAATCAAGAAAGTATAATTAGAAATAGCATTTGAAGAACTTATAAAACTTTTACAAGGAATAAATATGTTATTATTCTATTAATGATATTTTCATTACTGTTCTCTCCTGCCCTCCCCCACCCTTTACCCACTACATAATCTAAATAGAATGTCATTGTTTAAACAAAGAAAATAATAAAAGGAGAAGGAAAAAAAAGGTAAAGATAAAAAATGTATCAAATTACTAACCTTACTTCTTTTCAGAAAGAGAAACAAATTGAATCACAGCTTGCCATTAAATCTTCAGGTATTTTGACTGGTTATGAAACAAAACATTTATTTGCACATAGAGAATAACTTTGATTAAATCTTTTCCAAAATATTTGTGGCTTTCTGGAAATGCAGGAACTATATTCAAAAAGATAAATAATGAACTAAAATGATGAGAGAGAAAAAAAACATATAACAAATCATTTGTTTTTTAGTCTCTTCTTCTTCTCTGAAGTCTTCCATGAAGCTTCAGTTGCCAATCTCTTTAATGAAGAACTAGCCCATTCCATTTCTTCTATTTTATCCAAAATCCTTTTTTCTTTGACAAACAGTTAAGCAGAGTCTAAATCATCGAAAACCTTAGGACCATCAGGAAGGAAGATTTTAAGCTTGGCAGGAAACAGAAGGTATGTTTTAAACTGTGCTTTTTAAGCTCCCTTATTAGTGGCAGAAAAACTTTTCTTTTAGCTATTACCATGGAAGAATAGTCATTGTCAAAACGCACAGTTGTCTCATTAATCTTAACAGGAGCTTTAGCCCAAGCAGATTTAAGAACCATCTCTTTATCAAAAGATGATAGAAATCTAACTATAACTGATCTAGGATATTTTTTGTTAGAGTTAGTATTAGCTATAGATCTATGTGCTCTTCGATACCAAAAGAGAATGCTTCTGGTAAGTCTAAAGTTTTAGGGAGCCAAGTTGTTAAAAAAGAAGTAATATTGTTACCTTCAATATTTTCTGGCAGTCCAAAAATCCTAATGTTATTGCGCCTAGATCTATTTTCCAGGTCATCTAGCTTTGTTTGTAAATGTGTATTTTGTTTCAGCAGAAACTCAATGTTGATTTCCTCTTCTTGGATTCTATTTTCCATGTCATTCACAGCTTCTTCTATGCCTGTCATCTGGTTCTTCTGTTGTTGCAGGTCTGTATGTAACAGGTCTATTTGTTTTGTAGTTTTTCTATGAAGGTGTCTATTTTAGTATCCATTTTATCCATTTTATCAGTAAGTTGCTGGATTATAATTATCAGAGACTGAAGTTCTTTCTTGATGCTGGAGTCTTGAGAATTTGTCTTACTGGAACTCATTTCAGACTGATAAACTGACAGGAAAATTTCCACAGTGATTTCTGACAGGAATATTGTTAAGATTTCCTTTCTTTTTTAGATATAGTTCAAGAACTATATAAAACAAACGTATTTAGAAAGAAAATTACTTCAAAAATTAATTTTTTAAGTAATTAATTCCTGTCAGTGTAATGAAATTGGTGGAGCTGAAGAAATCTGCTGCTATCCTGTGTTCATCCTTGGCCACGCCCCCATTTTGGACTAATTCTGAGCATATCTGGGAATTCCCACCCAGGTTCCTAACATAACTAAAGAAAGCCTTGTGATTATCCTTAGTGTCCTGTGCAATTTTTCTCTCGAAGCTGGCCTTAGACGATTTTATGAGTGCCCGTAGTTTTTTGCTAATACTGATCAGAGATGCCTTCCCTTTTTGGGATTTTGCTCTGTCATGTAGTAGCTTCCTCCTTCTATTGTATAGTTTGTTAATGGCTGGGGTCCACCAGACAGGACGTCTGCCTTTGGAGGATTGGTCTTTGTTTTATTTGGGATTGCATGATCCATGCATTCCTGAAGGTGTTCATAGAATGCGTTTATAAAGGATTTTGTGGTCTGGGCCGTATTATCCACAGGCCCGGGGGCTTTGAAGGATTCCACCTTGGTTTTGAGAAGTGTGAAATTTGCTTTAGAGAAGTTTTTCACTGTGGTTTTCTGGGCATGGGGTGGGGTCGGGATGTGAATATCCAGTGAGATTAGTTTATGGTCTGATCTTACCAGTGAGGGATACACTTCTGGTCTGGAGCATAGAGTCCCCATGTTGGAGATGATCAGGTCCAGTATGTTTTCCCCTCTTGTGGGAGTGGTAACAAGTTGTTCCATAGCATTTGAGTTTATAAATTCTAGGAACCTTTGGGCTAGGGTGTTGGAGCTAGAGTAATGCTCCCAGTCTATGGTTGGGTAGTTGAAGTCACCCAATATAATGGTGTTTGGAGAGACCTTCATATTTTCCAGTGTTCTCAGGAAGGCCGAGTGGGGTTCCTGGGTTTGGGAGGGTGGTCTGTAGCAGGCTATAAACTGGAAGGCAGTTTTACCCACTGTTAGTTGCACATGGACAGTCTCTGATGCTTCGTGCTGTGCCACCAACCTGGAGGTGTGGGTATCTTTGACGAATATTGATAATCCCCCTCCTTTTGTGGTTCGGTCCAAGTTTTGGGGCCGAAAAGCATGGTATGAGGTATAACCTGGTAGTGCTGGGGTGCTCTCGAGAGCCTTGAACCAGGTTTCTGTTACTGCACAGATAACGATGTTCTCCATGCTAAGGAGAGTTTCGAGTGTGTGCATCTTGAGGTTTAGACTTCTGGCGTTGAGTAGCATTACTCTTAGTTTCTTATCCCTTGTGATACCTATGGAGGTGGGTTTGTCTTTTGAGCCTTGCCTACAAAAGGCACTATGGGGGTAGCAAGAGCCTTTGCCAATATCCAAAAGCCCAGGGGTGACAGGTGCAAGCCGTCCCTAGCGAAGCATCGTGGCTTGTCGAGCATGTCATCCCAGGCTGACAGGCATTGGATCCCCTTTGAATGACATCAATACTTAAGCCAATTGAAATTGATAATCTTGTCTTCATACTGTGGCATCATTCTTGGTGAGGGTAAGATGCTACTCAAGGTCAGGGTCATACCGGCCTGGGCTACATGCTCAGAGAGCTCCTCTATGTCTCTTTTCATGTAGTCCAGAGAGGTACATCTCAGGTCATTCACACCAGCATGGACAATGACTGAGTCATATTTGTACTTGTCTTGGAGTGACCCGAGTGCTTGTGTTATGTGGCGGATCCTAGCGCCCAATAGGCAGATCACCGTGACCTTCTCCTTGTTCAGCCTGGTGAGCAGGACGTCAGTGTGCCTGATGATAGAGTCACCTATTACAAGTTTATCACGTGTGTTGTTTAGCCTTAAAGGCTGTGACTGTTCGGCACACTGGCTTTGTGAGCTATGTGTTGCATGTGTTTTGTTTTGGGGTAGCGGTTGCTTGGGTGTCTGCTTTGGAGGTCTCTCCTGCTTAGGCAGATTTTTATTTAGAGCCTCCAAGTATGTTTTTGTGTGTTTATGTGTTTGGTTTGCTGTCGTGGTAGGTCTATGTGAGACTGGAATTGTAGTGAGTGTGGTTTCCTTCTCCTCCTGACTGGTTACGCCAGTACTGAGTTGAGAGAGCTTAGCCTCCAGTTTGGCTATATGGTTGCATCTCTCACATGTGCTGGAATTTGTTGGGAGCAGGAGAGGGTTGTCTGTGTACATTAGGCAGTTGTAACATTGCCTCAAGATTCCCAGGTTCACCAGCTGGACCGGAGAGGAGATTGACAACTGACCTTTGGACATGCTAGAATAGTATTGGGAATTCCTTTATAATTGAAAAAAAGGGCCAATGGGGGACAAGTTACTCAAGGGGAGTTTGTGAGGGTGTAGTGCTTTTAATTTTTTAGTGCTGTCTTATATAATTGCTTTAGTGAGCAAGTGCTAGGCTTTAGCGTAGGAATAGGGTGTTTATTATGAGAACTAGATCAGTTCCAAGGCTCAAACCCAAATAAGCGGTGCTGCTTGATGCCAGGTTATGCACAAAATCACGCAAAGCCGCGCTACAGCAGGTTTTATACAGGCGGACTTGAAAGAGCTAGAAATTGGCCCAAAACAGCCAACAGACTACCAGATTCCTGTGCTGGGAACACTCCTCCAGGGACAGATAGACTGCTCCAAGCTCTCCACTGCCACTGGTGAACAAAGAAGCCTCCCTCTATCCAAGAAAGGAAATGGCAACACAGGAACTTTCCAAAAGTCCAGAATACAGCAAAGCCTGTATTTGGACTACTCTAGGTCAGGAAAGATGGGAAACAAGGATAACTTTTTTTCTTTTTCTTTTTTGCAACAAACAGCAGGAAATTGCAATAAATATGTAACACAGGCTAGCGCACTTGAGTGTGTAGCCTCAACAAGTAAATGCAACAAACAGGGCAAACTTTAAAAGTGCAGGTGCAAAAACAACTTTAGACAGTTTAAAACAGTTCAAGAAGCAGAAATATTTGCAGTTTAGCTAGATCGGACAGTCGCCCAGGTAGTAGCAGGAAAAAACACTTATCAGGTTAGCAGTCGCTCTTTTAGCCTCTCTGCTGCTAGCACCACTCTGCAGGACCACGAGGAGCTTGGCTGAGTAGTAACAAGCGCAAAAACCTCGTCAAAGCGGGTTTTATACAGGGGGATTTGAAAGAGCTAGAAAGTGGCCCAAAATGGCCAATAGACTACCAGATTCTTGTGCTGGGAACACTCCTCCAGGGATAGATAGGCTGCTGTAAGCTCCCCACTCTTAATGTAAAACAACCTGTATGAAGCCCAAGTGCTTAAACCAAAAGACTAACAGTTACAATTTAATCAGGCTACTACCAAGCAGTAATAAATGCAGCAGAATAAATAAAATTGAGTACTTTTAAGAAAAGCAAAATAAAGTAGGAGGAAACACAAATACAGTAAAAGCAGATGAATAAAGTGCAATTTTTTTTTAAGTGCAAGGAGAGACGAAGGAAGAACCTAAGTGGGTTGGCCTTCTCAAATCTACTCTCTGTATTAAGTAGAGTGAACACTTGACTCAGAATATGATTTCACTGTACTCGGTTAAGTGAGCAAATGAGATGGACCCAAGAGGAGTGTTCTAATACAGACTTACAGGCGGGGCGGGCAATTCCAGAGCCACCAACATAAGAACAGGGAGGGTGGATGGGGAACTAACTGCAGAGAGACACAGCACAATGTTCAAAGAAACACACAATTAGGAAACAGAAAAAATGAAAATACAGTACTTAACGACCTGACGTCATGGAAGAAGAGACAGCAACCGACGCAGGACCCAAGACTTTGTTAATTAGGCCGACTGAGGGCAACCTGCCAGCAGATTACCCAAATGTATTGACTGCAACAGTGAAACACGAAGAACATCTGCAAGTTTGTGCGACTTAACAGAAGACTAAAATGCACTACTACAAGTTTCACTTAACTTAGCTTCTAATGCAGATGTTTGCAGCCAAGCAAGTCTCTCAGAAGTTGAGCATAAAATGATTTCTCAAACTTTGAGGCTAGCACTTAAAGTACAGAGGAATCCCTCTAGGCTATTAAATATCAGATAACACATAAGTGATAAGACCACCACCCCCTCTATAGCAGAAAGCCATACAACACACTGTTCAATGAAACACACAATTAGGAAACAAAAAATGAAAATACAGTACTTTTAAAACTACAAGTTTGTACTTAACAAAAGACTAAAATACACTACTGCAAGTTTCACTTAACTTCAGCTTCAAATGCAGATGTTTGTAGCCAAGCAAGTCTCTCAGAAGTTGAGCATATTATCTTTTCCTATTACTTATCATAAATACTACTTGAATACACATCATTATTTATACATTAAAACATAATAAAATGTATCAAGTGATATGCAAAGTTGAAAATATGCATTATTAAAAATATAAATAAAGAAAAACTGCATTTGCACAATAAATTACCATGTAATCTTCTGTAACCTTATAAACTTTACAGCATATCTGCTCTTAACTTAAGAACATGTACCAGAGAGATATTTTCATTAAGACCAGGAGCTACACTGGCTTGCAGAATCAACTGCCAATATACTTCTCTCTTACCTGTTAGACAAGCAGCTTTTGACCAGCTGTGTTCTTCAGGATCCAGAGAGATGCTTCTCCTCGATCTGACAGTAAAATTCTGAAGATTTACCTCAGTCTGGTTGCTGATATACTTCGCTCCAAAAAGTGTGCAGCCTTTCAGCAGCAACAGTGAAAGAGAGGGAGGGGAGTTCAAAGTTTTGGCAAGTTGGCCAGGTGCTGTGTCCTTAGCAGGACACTAACAATACGCTACTGCAGCAGTTAGAATGAAGAACATCTTATATCACTTAAGAGATTCTGATACTTCCTCACACTCTCATTTAAAAAATTCTTGCACTTTGAAACTGTTATCCCAAATGATATTTTCTTATCAGAGGAATGTGATGAGAGATCAGATTCAGACTTACAAGTTGAAGTGTAAAACTGTGAGGTATAGTCCAAACCCTCAACATCTCATTCAGAAAGATCTGCTTGTCACAGGAAAAGAGGGACTTCTTACTCTTAACTGGGGTATTCTACCTTACCAACACTTGGGGGATACTATACTCATCCACAGAAAGAATAACTGTTGGCTATCCCTTCTCAGCAGGAACAATATCGTGCTTAGATCCTGGGCTTTAACAGTCTCCAGAGGTTATGCCAGAGGGACCAGGAGAACTGTAATGACTGTCCAAGGGCTATGAAAATGTATCTGTAGAGACATCGGACCAAGACCAAAGAAAAGGAGACGTTTAAGTTTCTTTGGAAACCTTTTTTTCTTTTTTTGGAATCTTCTTTTTCTTCTCCTGAGGGGAAATGCCCCCTGAAGGGGAGTCCATCACCACAGTCATTCAAGCCAAATGCCTAAGGTACTTATTCTCAAGAAAAATATTAAAATAATTTAGTCTACTTTT